>NW_028077253.1:13387-50316 GCF_014824575.4 Sturnira hondurensis | reverse complement strand
TCAAAATTTTAGTTTACTTGCCAGGTAGATGTGTGCATTTAAATATATCTATATATATATATATATATATATATATATATATATATATATACCATATACTTTATCCACACATACAGGCATAGAGTATGAATATTCATAGAGATGAGTGTGTGATGAGTAATACCTCACCATGAAATAGCATGATAAGTGTAGTACATCTTTGAGTACAAAAGTGAAAAGACAAAGTTCTCTCCCTTAAATGCAGCTAGAGTGGTGGCAGTCTGCCTGCCATTCCCTCAACTCAATTCAAGATGATGCTGCCAGTAAAAATTACAAGGCTGACCAATAAATCATCTAATGAAGGCACAAATCTGTGAGATCCCCTGATAGGAGCATATCCCACCGCCTCCTGGTCCTCCTTCCCACCCTCATGTGTGGGTGCAGATGCAGGCCCACAGCCCCCTCCCCATGGTGACTGTGTGTGCACTGGGGGTCAGGACTCCTTTCAGGCAAGCCTTTAAAGTAGTTGTCCTGACTGAGGAAAGTGTCCACTTTGAAAGTGTCCAGAATAGGTATTGTAAGGTGTTAGGAACTGTGGTGGATCTTTAGAAATAAAGGAAAGATTTACCAAACAGTGTAATGGAATACTGGTATTTAATTTATTAAGGTGAAAAAAATTCCTTGTGTGTCATTTGCAGTGCATAGGATTCACTTAGTAACTGATGAACAGGACAAGTGTCACTGAAGATGTTTTCTGAGGGAAGAAGCAGTGACACACACAGGTGTACCATGTGAAACACATCTCAGGCACTCAGACCTGGTGAGCTAGCTCCATTGTCCTTTTCCCAGGACAATGAGGAGCAACCAGACTTCTGTCACAGAGTTCCTCCTAGTGGGATTCCCACTCAGCCCAGGATTGCAGTTACTCCTGTTTGGGGTCTTCTCCGTGTTCTATGCCTTCACCCTACTGGGCAACGGGGTCATCCTGGGGCTCATCTCACTGGACCCCCGACTGCACACCCCCATGTACTTCTTCCTCTCTCACCTGGCCACTGTCGACATAGCCTATGCCTGCAACACAGTGCCCCAGATGCTGGCCAACCTCCTGAACCCAGCCCAGGGTATCTCCTTTGCTGGCTGCATGACACAGACCTTTCTCTTCTTGATTTTTGGTCACACTGAAGGTCTTCTCCTGGTGGTGATGTCCTATGACAGGTATGTGGCCATCTGCCTTCCCCTTCGTTATTCGACCATCATGAGCTGGAGAGTCTGCATCACCCTGGCATTGACTTCCTGGACTTTCGGAGTCCTACCAGCCCTAGTACATATGGTGTTGCTGTTACTGTTGCCCTTCTGTGGGCCCCAGACAGTGAATCACTTCTTTTGTGAGCTTTTAGCCGTTCTCAAACTTGCTTGTGCAGATACTCACCTTAATAAGGTTATGGTTTCAGTTGGGGCATTTTCAATACTGATAGGTCCAGTGCCTGCAATTGTGGTCTCCTACAGTTACATTCTTCGTGCCGTCCTGAAAATCCAGTCAGCAGAGGGACGCCAGAAAGCTTTCTCCACCTGCTCCTCCCACCTCTGTGTGGTGGGACTCTTTTATGGCACTGCCATGATTATGTATGTTGTACCCCAACATGGGGACCCCCAGGAGAAAAAGAAATACCTCCTCCTGTTTCACAGCCTTTTCAATCCCATGCTGAATCCCCTGATCTACAGTCTGAGGAACAGAGAAGTCAGCGCTGCTCTGAGAAGGAGGCTGGAAAAGGAGAGACCTTCATGAGAGCCTCACTGATAAAAGATAACTGAGCATAGAGGGACTCAAGAAGTCACTTCAGTTGAGATGTACACAGGGTACAGAGATGTGCTGGCAGGGAGGTCCATGGCTATGGGCTGCATGCAGCCCAGGATGGCTATGAACAGGGCTCAACACAAAATCACATATTTACTTAAAAGCTTTTCTTTTGCTCTTTAGGTTTTGCTACTGTGTGTGTATTTATTGTGTTGCTCAAGACAAGTCTGTTTGTTCCAGTGTGGCCAAAATGTTGGACAAACTGTTAGACAGTTGTCAAAATGTTAGACATGCCTGCTTAGGAGATCCTTTCAATGTGTCTGAACTTCTCCTATGACTACCTCCCAAGAAAGCCCATTCTGCTCCCTCCTCCAAGGATGCTGCACAAGGAAATTAGTCCCCCTTCCAGTCTCTGCATGGTGCAAGCCCTTGTAGTATGGTCTTGAGGGATATTGAATACAGGAAATTAACTCATACATTCCCTAATCAGGACATATAGACAAAATTTTATTGAAGAGAATAAGGTATTGGAAGAATACTTAAAATATTGGAGTTGAGACTTATTACATAGTAATTATTGAAATATTTTAAATTTAGCAGCTGTCATCTTCAAAAAGTGGCTCTATATTTAAAATATGTGGTTATTTTCCTGCATATGTCTATGAAAGTGATGTTTTCTGAGGCATCAAGAACTTAAATTAGGAAGAGCAGGACCCAGGACCTGAAGGGAAAGAGGATTAAGGGTTTAACTCTGATGGAACTAACAACAAGGAGAGAACCCTGAAGGATGTCAGGCTGAAACACACAGACACATTGGAAGTTTCTCTGCTGCTGTGTTTCTCTGCCTCTGCAGTGTAGGTGGAGATCCGGGATGGTGGGGATGAGAGGAAGGAGGCAGAATGGACATAGCTGAGAGTACTAGGCAGAATTAACATTTTCTGTCATTGGTTTTTCCATTGTTCCCTAAGGAAAATGACCAAAACTTAGAACATTCTCACCAATAAGAGCAGATTACTGTGTAATAAGAGCAATTACTGTATAATTGCTGTGATGACTGTTTGACCAAAGACATGAAACTATAACTTATCAGTAACATTGGGTCAACATTAGGCTATTAGTATGAAGTTTTTAGGAAGTCAAATTTGTACACATATTTTTAAATGCATGGGGGATCAATTCCCCTAGCTTCTGCATTATAGGTGGGTTCTCCTAACCCCTTCATTGTCCATGGTCAACTGTGTATGAAATTTGTACTTGAAGTGTTATGACTTGTATATAGGTGTGCATCCAAAAACTCCCTGTTACCTGTCAGAAGCAGATGGAGAGTGATTGAGGGAGTCTGCTTCAGGCTGGTCAGTTTTTTAAAAATAGAACATGCTTGAGTATTTAGATATAAAATTGAAATGACTCAGTATAAAGTATATTGATTTACTTATCAACCTCAGAGCTTTTGAGAGGAATTTGTATTCATTTTCCAAATCAGTTGCAAAAAGAGTTCTCTAGTCATGAGGAAGGGATCACTCTAAGGTTTGAGTACAGTGATTTGGGGGTCACAGTAGATGTAGTTATACAGGTTAGCTCATTCATTTATTGATGCACCGTGCATATTGGTCCATGTACATTTAAGTAGGTATGCCTTATAACACAGAGAAAGTCAGTGCCAGCTCCAGCAGCAAATCAGCTCTGTAAGACGACCTGGTGATGTCTTCACAGTGGGGAACCAGAAAAGAGACCTTTCTGAGAAAGAAGATTGCTAGTCCAGTCACCTTTAAGTAATCTTTATTAAGCCTCCAGTTTCTAATTGGAGGATGCCTTACTCTGAAAGATGTATTTTAACAACTTGGTTTCTTTCCCAAATTGTTTTAAGTATTTAAAGACAAACCACAATGACCAAACATGATCAGAACACAACATGAGAGTATCTTTTAATTATTTTCAGAATGCTAAAAATTTCCTAAATTATCAGGACAAATATATAGTAAATATAAGAATGAAGAGAAGGTTCAATTATTTGTAATTAAAGTCAATAACTTTCTAAAATTTTATCGCTAGCTATCAGAGAGATGCAAATTAAAACCACAATGAGATACCACTTTACCGTGGTCAGAATGGCCATCATAAACAAAGCAACAAAAAACAAGTGTTGGAGAGGTTGTGGGGAAACGGGGATCCTAGTTCACTGTTGGTGGGATTGCAGACTGGTACAACCACTATGGAAAACAGTATGGAATTTTCTCAGAAAACGAAAAATAAACATGCCTTTTGACCCAGCAATTTCACTGTTAGGAGTATATCCTAGGAACCCTGAAACATCAATCCAAAAGAACCTATGCACACTAATGTTCATAGCAGCACAATTTGCAATAGCCAAGAGTTGGAAGCAACCTAGATGCCCATCAGTAAATGAATGGATCAAAAAACTATGGTACATTTACACAATGGAATTCTATGCAGCAGAAAGAAAGAAGGAGCTCCTACCCTTTGCAACAGCATGGAAGGAACTGGAAAGCATTATGCTGAGTGAAATAAGCCAGGTGGTGAAAGACAAATACCATATGATCTCACCTTTAGCAGGAACCTAAACAACAAAACAAGCAAGCAAGTAAAATATGACCAAAGACACTGGAATACAGAACAGGCTGACAGGGACCGGAGGGGAGAGGGGAGAGAATCACAGGGGACAAGGGGAAAGATTCACAGGAACAAGTATAAAAGACACATGGACAATAACTAAGGTGGGAGGGAGGAAATGGGAGGGAGGTGGGGAGCACTGGGTGAGGTGGGCAGGGTTGGTAATATAAGACAGAAAACTGTACTTGAACAATAATTAAATGTATCAAAAAATAAAAAAAATAAAAAAAATATCTCCCAAAGATTAAATATAAAAAAAATAAAATAAAACCACATGAGATACCACTTTACACTGGTCAGAATGGCTATCATAAACAAAGCAACCACAAATGTTGGAGGGGTTGTGGGGAAAAGGAGACCCTAGTTCACTGTTGGTGGGATTACACACTGGTACATCCATTATGGAAAACAGCATGGAATTTTCTCAGAAAACTAAAAATGAACCTGCCTTTTGACCCAGCAATTTCACTGCTGGGATTATATCCTAAGAACCCTAAAACACCAATCCAAAAAAACCTATGCACCCCAATGTTCATAGCACACAATTTACAAATAGCAAAGGGCTAGAAGCAACCTAGGTGCTCATCACTAAATGAATGGATCAAAAAATTTTGGTACATATACACAAATAGAATTTTATGCAGCAGAAAGAAAGAAGGAGCTCCTATCCTTTGCAACAGCATGGAAGGAACTGGAAAGCATTATGCTGAGTGAAATAAGCCAGGTGTTGAAGGACAAATACCGTATGATCTCACCTTTAACAGGAAGCTAAACAACAAAATAAACAAGCAAAATAAAAACAAAGACACTGAAATAGAGAACAGGGGGACAGCAACCAGAGGGGTGAGGGGATGGAATTTCAGGGGAAAGGGGGGAAGGATTTATAGGAACTAGTATAAAGGACACATGGACAACAACTAAGGGGAGTGGAAATGGGAGGGAGGTGGGGAGCACTGGGGGGTGTAGGCTGGGATGGGAGTAAAAGACAGAAAACTGTACTTGAAGAATAATTAAATTTTTAAAATGTGTAAAAAAATACCAAATCAGTAGCCTACAATTTGATCATAAAAATTAATTTAGGTTTAAAATAACCCAGCTCAACTGATGATAAAATAATAAATAAATTTAATTGCCTTTCAGTAAAAAAATTCATTTAATTTATTAGAATGTATTAGTTAATCAAATCATAAACGTTTCACCTCTGGCTGGTGTGGCTCCAAGGACTGAATGCTGGCCTGCAAACCAGAGGATCACTGGTTCAAGTCTCAGTCAGGGCACATGGCTAGGTTGCAGACCAGGTCCCCAATAGGGTCCTTAGAGAGTGAACTACACATAGATGTTTCTCTCCCTTGCTTTCTCCCTGTCTTTCCCTCTGTCTAAAAACAAATAAATAGACTCTTCAAAAAATAAATAAAACTTAATAGATTTCAGGTTCACATTTCTATATTACATTATCTGTATATTGTAGTGTGTGTTTACTACATCAACTCAAGTCCTTTCCCTCACCATTTGTCCCTCCTTTACTCTCTTCTACCTCTCCCCACACCCTGTTTCCCTCTGGTAATCACCATACTGTTGTCTGTATCTATGGCTTTGAACTCTTTATTTATATTTACTTAATCTCTTCAACTTTTTCACTCAGCCCTCTAACCTTCTCTCCTCTGATACCTGTCAGTCTGTTCTCTCTCTATGAGTCTTCTTTCTATTTTATGGTAAAACTTCGAGAAAATAGGTAATACCACACAGTGCTTATCTTGTCCAGGACAACTTTGTATATAATAAGAGATGACCACTGCAAGTTAGTTTTGATCCAGTAATTCCCATATAAAGAAATTATCCAGGGAAATAATTATGTGAGCAAAGACTCTTCTTTGTAGTGTTACTTTGTAGTAGCTAAATATTTAAAAAACGCAAGATTTCCAATACTAGGAAACAGGTAAAATACATATTTATATGGAACATGCATATTAAATAATATCTTCTTTAAAATCAGGTTTGTTGGCTTGTGGCTTTATTGGCAGCCAGATTTATTGGCTTGCAATGTATTACAATTTGTATTAAATGAAAAAAGTAAGACTACTAATGCCATATGTATAATATGGAATTGTCAACAGAAAACTCACAGTTATGATAAGGAAAAATATTTTCTTCTATGTGCTTATCTCAATTTTTAAATCCAACTATGATGAATTGTCTCTGTAATAAATATACATATGTAATGTGTTGTCTGTATAATAAAAACGTTTTGAACATTATAGTTTTAATTGTGGAAAATCAGTGAAATAAGTAGAGGTTTATAAACCTGAGCATGTACAGACAAGAAAATATTATGAACTGGAATAAGGGACAATAGAAGAAAATAACAACGGAGTCATGCATTAAAGAAGAAGATGAGACATTGGAAAAGGGAGGTGATAAGCGTCCCATGAAATAACACAAGCTGGAAACTGGAACAGGAGGTAGGGGCACAGGTAAGGAACGTGCATCACAGGAATAACACGTTTTTGTGGGCAGGTATTGAGAAGACAGCTTGCATCCTTATAGTGCAGCTCTGTTTGCATCAAGTGCTCATTCATGAAGGGAAATAGGAGGTATTTGACTCCCTCCCCAGGTAGCTTACTTCTGGGATTTGTAGAATAGAAACAATGGTAATACAGCAGAGTGGCCATCCTGAAAATTGTGTTAGGAGAAATCACCTAAAACTATTGGATAGAACATTTTAAGAACCATGACTCTGAAATGTATAGCTAGGCTTTAAAGAGGGTAAGTAAACCTCTCAAAGGACAAAAACGAGGAAGAATCTGCAACTGAATGGGGAGATCTGAAGCCAGCACTGGCTTAAAGTCACTTTCAGTCCCTAAGGTCCCAGGTTGAAATGATGGCAATGGCCTATGAGACCAGCCTTCCCTTATGCAAAGCAGGGAATTAGAGTACAGGTGCCTCCATGGAACTGGGTTCTCCCTGTAGTACCATGAGGGATACAGCAATAATAATAATTTCTATCTGCTGAGTGGGAACTATGGAGGTCAGAGGTCAATGATTAGTATCTGAGAAGGGTTGAAAAATAACTGTCAATCCAAAAGTTTATATACAGGAAAATAAGCATCCAAAATAAGATGAAATGAACATGTTTTTAAAGAGAAACACAAGTCAAAAATAAAACAAGCAAACCAAGCAAAGCAACCAAATCCGTGTTTTCATTGCCAACAGGGCTGCATGCAAAAGACACTAAAGGATGTATCTTTTTCCAGCTAAAGCAAGGATTCCTGTTGGTAATGGGTAATGAATAAATATTTTTTTCTTAGTTTTGAGAATATTTACTCTATTGTTGTTTTTCAGAAATGTCACTATAATATTGCAGGATTGTGGTGTTGTATGTTCTTGTGATTTGCTGAGATTTCTGTGCTCATTGGAGCATATTCTTCATCACAGTTGGGAAATTCTCAGAAATAACATCTTCAATATTATCTTTTTCCCCATTTAACTTTCCTTTCTCCTGAGTATATGTTAGAACACTTTTCAGCACTTTCAAAGACATCTTTCTGACTCAACTCCAGTTTTTCATTTTATGTCTGCATTTGATACTTTTCTCTTAATTTTCGTCTGAGTTCATTGGTCCTGCTCTGTGTTGGGTGTAGCCATGTGTTGTATTTGGTGTTTTCTTCACTGAAGTCATTATATATGGACATTTCAAAATGAATAATTGTTTTCTTGTAGATTATAATGCTTCATTGATATATTTTATTTTTCATTCTTTATAACTTTGTTTCCCTTTGAGACAAAAATTACAGTTATTTGAAGTCTCTTTTTTACTGGCATTCTATTTCCCTTGTCCCAATTTCCCTGGTTGCTCCCACAGTCAGTCCCCACCCTGTTGTGCATATCCATGAATCATTTATACTTGTTCCTTGACCTTCTTCCTCCTTCCCTCCTTATTACCCTCCCACATCCCCTCTTGTCACTGTCAGTCTGTTCCTTGTTTCCACGTCTGTGGTTCTATTTGCTTGTTTGTTTGTTTTGTTCATTAGGTTCACCTTGTAGGTGGCCTCATATGGTATCCACCTTTCACTACCTGGTTTATTTCCTTAGCATAATACTCTTTGATTCCATCCATGTTTTCATGAAAGGTAGGAGTTTTCTCTTTCTCCCTGTTGCATAGTATTCAGTTTTTTGATCCACTCATTTACTTATGGGCAGTAGACTGTTTCCAGGCAGTAGGCTGTTTCTAGCACATGGCTATTAAAATAATCCTGCTGTGAACATTGGGGTACATAAGTTCTTTTGAATTGGTGTTTCATGCCTCTTGGGGTATAATTTCAGCAGTGGAATCACTGGATGAAAAGACAGTTCCATTTTTAATGTTTTGAAGAAACTCCATACTGTTTTCCACAGGAGCTGCACAAGTTTGCATTCCCACGAATAGTGCACTAGGGTTCCCTTTTCACCACATCCTCACCAGGACTTTCTATTTGTTGACTTGTTAATGATGGCCATTCTGAATGGTGTGAGGTGGTATCTCCTAGTGGTTATAATTTGCATCTCTCTGATAGTGATGTTTAATATCCTTTCATATGCCTATAGACCATCTGTTTGTTCTCCTTGGAGAATGTCTGTTCAGATCCATCACCCATGTTTTAATTGGATTGTTTGCCTTCCTAGTGGTGAGTCCTGTGAGTTCTTTATATATTTTGGAGATCAAACCCTTGTCTCAGGTGTCAGTGACAGATATGTTTTCCCATGTGGTTGGTTTCCTTTTTGTTTTGATGATGTTTTCTTTAGCCATGCAGAAGCTTTTCAATTTGATGTATCCCCATTTGTTTATTCTTTCTTTTATTTCTCTTGGCTAGAAGGATAGATCATCAAAATATTACTGCATGGACATGTAAAATTTTGCTGCCTTTGTCTTCCTCTATGACATTTGTGACATCACATGTTACATTTTCAATCTTTTGTCCATTATGAGTTAATTCTGTTGTATGTTTTATATTAGTGGTCTAATTTCATTCGTTTTTTTTTTTTGCATGTAACATTCCAGTTCTTTCAAGACTATTTTTTGAAGAGGCTATTTTCACTCCATTTTATGCTCCCACCCCCTTTGTCAAATATTGTTGAGCACAGAGACATTGATTTATTTGTGGGCTCTCTCTTCTGATTCATTGATCTATGTATCTGTTCTTATGCTAATGCCAGACTTTTTTGATTGCAGTGGTCTTGTAATATAGTTTAATATGAGGTATTGTGATCCCTCCTACTTTGTTCTTCTCTGTCAAAATTGCTGAGACTATTTGGGGTTGTTTTTGGTTCCTTATAAATTTTTAAAATAATTGTTCTGAATCTGTGAAATACATCATTGGTATATTTGTTAATAGAGATTGCATTGAGTCCATGGTTTGCTTTAGGTAGTGTGGACACTTTTATGATGTAAATTTTCCTTATTCATGAATACATATATCCTTCCATTTATTTGTATTTTCCTTAATTTCTTTCTTCAGTGTTGTGTAGTTTTCTGAGCACAGGTCCTTTACCTCCTTGGTTCTGTTTATTCATAAGTACTTTTTCTTGTTGCTATAGAAGAGGGAAATATTTTTCCTAATTTATGTTTGTGATATTTTATTGTTGCTGGACACAAATGTTTTCATCCTGAATATTGACTTTGCATCCCAGTATTTTTCAAATTGACTTATTATTCGAGTAATCTTCTGTTGGAGCCTATAGGGTTTTCTATGTACACTATCATATCATCATATCATGATAATATGATATCATATCTTTCTATCATATCATCTGCAAAGTAACACTTGACAGTGTTACTTCCTCCTTTCGGTAGAACTTCCAATACTATGTTGAATAAAAGTGGTGAAAGTGGACAACTTTGTCTTGTTCATGATCCTTAGGAAGAAAACTTGTAGAGTTGTCCATTGAGTATCGTATCGGCTGTAAGTTTCTTACTTATGGCTTTTATTATGTTGATGTATTCACCCTCTATTCCCACTTTGCTGGGTGTTGTTATCACAAATGGGTACTATATCAAATGCTTTTTCAGCATCTGTTGATATGATCCTGTGATTTTTATCTTTCATTTTGTTTATGTTGAAGTTTTTATTTGTTCCTTTGATTGCCTGTGTTATATCTGGACTCATGCTCATGCCTATTATGTCATACTTTTCTAAAGATTATTGAGGTTTTGTGCATGTTCCTTAAATAGCACATTCTATGGGACCACATCACTCTCAGTGACTTAATATATTTTATATGCTCCTAGAAAATAACTTAATTTCTCATGCCAGGCCTCTTCCCAAAATGCAAGGTTCGAGATCAGTGTTTATTATCGCAGGTCAATGTGACCAGCAGTGCCCACTGAATCCAACCTCAGGATAGCAAACTCTGTGTCCTTGAAGTCACTTAAAGGGCCCTAAATGTAAGGAAATAGCCTTCAATCTCCATAGGTTTCCATATGAAAATAGCACTTCTCAGCAGACCAATATGCTTCGCTCCCTTGGGAAGAACCAGTCTTTGGAGGTGCTCACCTTAACAAGCTCCATGGGGGCCACACACACCACATCATGCAGCTTAAAACATTCACCTTGCGGGTATGGAGGTGGGCTCCACATCAGATCAGCTGCTCAGAACTTAGATACTTAAGGATGTGGAGATTGTGCTGTGACACCTCCTCTAACATCTGACTTGTCTGCCTGTTACATTTTCATGCCAAGATCCTGCTGAGTAGGACCAACCTGACATTTCTCCTGAGTTCTCACTTCTCTGCTAGTACCACAGACACAGTCACTCACACCCTCACACCCTCACATGCACTTACACCCTCAGATAACAAAGCTGGAGTTGAGAACAAAAGGTCAGGTTTGTTCTGCTCAGTAGGGAAGACATGGAATGGTGGAAAGACACTTTGTAATTTGTTCCCTGCACTCCACAGGTATGTGTCTGGGGAATGGGTGGGCTTTAGGTGGTCAGAGTGTAAAGCCCTCTGGTTAAGAATCCTCCTGAGCTCCCCTGTGTCCTGTCCTCATGGTCTGGACAGAAAGTGTGTCTGTGACTCATCACCCTGGAACCTACCTCAGGCAGTAGGTGCTTCAGCTTCAAGTTCTCCTCTTCCTGTGCATTCAAACCCACTCTGAGGAGAATACCATACACAGTCCCCTCTTATATACACGTCATTATATATAAACTGGTTAATGACTAACAGAAGAGCAGGACAATAGGTTGACCATAGTCCTCAAGGTTACAATGAAGAGAAAGATATGTTCCTGAAGACATTTTCCTTGCACTATGCTGGAGGGGTGGGTGCTCACAGTAACATCTGACATCCCAGCTGTCAAAGCCTAGGTTTCTCACTCCTCTTCGTCAGCCTGGTCACATTTATAGGGAGAGCCTGGTTCCACTACCTGTTCCTGTCTCATGGTAGCAACCTGAGAGGAGCACAAAAGCCATCTAATACTGTTTCCTCCTTTTCTGGTGGAAGGTGAAGCCGCAGCTGTTACACAATTTCTCCTTCATGTCTTCCTATGTGACAACCATCTGCTTCTACCACCTTCTACAAAAGCCCTCCTTTTCTTTCCTGCCCTGTACATAGGTGCTAACATATGGCAACAAGAATATCCTATAGGAATTCGATAAAACTCTCATTGTATATTTCTTGTGTCAGTGAAGCTGTTAGAGGCTCCTGATTTGCTTTTCCTGGTTCCATGTTTCAGGCTTCCTGTCCACGGATGGCTGTCCTGATCCCAGGGATTCCCAGTGTCAGATCCTAGAATGGGATTATGTGGCTGCCATTGCCACTCATCAGAGTTTATGGGAAAGTATTAGCTGGCGGAAGTGCTGTAAAATGGTTCTACTAGGAAAACAACTTCTCTGTTTCACGTTTGTACCTTGCCTAGTAATCCATGAAAAAACGTGCTCTATACAAAACTGTAAATGTAAATGCATTCTTACTCTCTTTACTTTTTAAGTCACTTTGAGAAATGGTGTTAAAAACTAATCATGCTGAAGTGAAAATGTGTTGTTCTTAACTTTTAAAAATAGGGAAAAAAACAATAGAGGAGCTAACCTGTGTGTGCAAGGTTTTCATGAGACAGTCTGTTCTGTTTTGATCTATTTGAAAAATGCTGCTACTCTGTGACCCCCTGGTTTGTATCCTGGAAGGTGTGTTTATCTTTCATATTGAAGATGAAAGTCCCCCCTTGAGATTTATCTGGGGCCTCATGTGTGGTGGCCAGGTTAGAGTTTTCTCCATGGATAGCCAATGAAGTTCAAGGTCTTCACCGAAAGCACTGGGACCACTTTTTGTGTCTGAACTTCAGAGCCACCCAAGCTGCTGTGTTGCTGTATTGGTTTATTTTGCCCACAGTTCCCCAGTGATTTAATTATGTTGGTTTTGTAATAAATGTTACTCGTCCGTAGTTTAAGTCCTCCTCCTTCATTCTTTCTTCTCAAGGTCTTTTGGCAATCCTGGACTTTTTGCATTTTCCTATGAGATGTTTAGAAAAAGATTAATTTCAACATGATAAAAACAACTGCCAAGATTCTGACTTAAATTTCGAGTGTATAGGCCAATTTGGAGAGATTTTGAATCTTTACAAATTTCCCAATTCTTGGTCATATATACATTTTGAATTCTGCACATTTACCTTGGATTCAGAGTTTTTATAAATTTGCTTATGAATTTCAGTAGTTCTCTTGTAGAAGCTTTTTCTATGTATCCAACTGTGTTTTGTGAATAATGACATTTTATATTCTCCATTTCAATTCTTATGGCCTTTACTTCTTCTTTTTGTCTTCCTGCTGACTAGTTATTTTGTCAACATTCAATAGAAATGGTGTTAGTGGAGTACATTTTCTAACTCAGAGAAAAGGCTTTTAATATTTCACCTTTAAATAAAGTGTTTTTGAAGTTTCAAGAGACACTCTTTTTCAGATAAATGTCACTTTGTACTTAAAATTAGTCAGAGCTAGATCCAGAAGTTTTTTTTTATTATTATTGCGTAATACCTCTTGTATGCCTATAAATGTTTTGAAGTGATATCAGTTATGCTAGTACCAGCTTCTTTATGGCTAATCATGTTTTTTTGCAATTTCATCTTTAACTTTTGGGTGTGTGTGTACATATATGCATGTGTGTGAAAGAGAGAGAGGGCTGGAGAGAAGGTGAGGAAGGGGGAATTTAGGTATTTCAGGCATCCTTTTTGTAAAGATATTGTGCCTTGGTTTTTTTCTTCTACTGTGATTATGCCTGTGTTTTAGTGTCTTCCATTAGTGTGGTAGTCAATGTAAATAAATTTATCAATAACAGCTTTTTGTGTTTTCTGATTATTGGAAAATTTAGTTCCTTCTTAATTTCTCCTTTGTTGCCTTTTGCCTGGTTTTGGCTTAATCACACTTTTTGTTTTTTTCACTTTTCATTTATTCCATGTATGAGAAAAATTTCTTCTGTGTCATTTGCAGTGCATAGGATTCACTTAGTAACTGATGAAGAGGACAGATGTGTCACTGAAGATGTTTTTTGAGGGAAGAAACAATAACACACAAAGGTCTACCATGTTAAACACGTCTTTCAGGCACTGAGACTTGATGAACTCTCTCCCTTGTTCTTTCCCAGGAAAATGGGGGGCAACCAGACTTCTGTCACAGAGTTCCTCCTAGTGGGATTCCTGCTCAGCCCAAGGATGCAGTTGCTCCTGTTTGGGCTCTTCTCCATGTTCTATGCCTTCACCCTGCTGGGCAATGGGGTCATCCTGGGGCTCATCTCACTGGACCCCCGACTGCACACTCCCATGTACTTCTTCCTCTCCAACCTGGCCACTGTCGACATCGCCTATGCCTGCAACACAGTGCCCCAGATTCTGATCAACCTCCTGAGGCCAGCCCAGCCCATCTCCTTTGCTGGCTGCATGACACAGACCTTTCTCTTCTTGATTTTTGCTATCACCGAATGTTTTCTCCTGGTGATGATGTCCTATGACAGGTACGTGGCCATCTGCCGGCCCCTTCGGTATTCTACCATCATGAGCTGGAGAGTCTGCATCACTCTGGCAGTAACTTCTTGGACTTTAGCAGTCCTCCTGTCCCTAGTACATATGGTGTTGTTGTTACTGTTGCCCTTCTGTGGGCCCCAGAAAGTGAACCACTATTTGTGTGAAATTCTAGCTGTTCTCAAACTCGCCTGTGCAGATACGTACCTTAATGAGGTTGTGATTGCGATTGTGGGAGTGTTGGTGCTGGTGGGACCAGTGTCTGCAATTGTGGTCTCCTATGGTCACATTCTATGTGCTGTCCTGAAGATCCAGTCAGCAGAAGGGCGCTGGAAAGCTTTCTCCACCTGCTCCTCCCACCTCTGTGTGGTGGGACTCTTTTATGGCCCTCCCATTATCATGTATGTTGGACCTCAACATGGGGACCCCCAGGAGAAGAAGAAATACCTCCTCCTGTTTCACAGCCTTTTCAATCCCATGCTGAATCCCCTGATCTACAGTCTGAGGAACAGAGAAGTCAATGCTGCTCTGAGAAGGAGGCTAGAAAAGCAGAGACCTTCATGAGAGCCTCATTGATAAAAGATAACTGAGTGTAAAGAGATACCTCACCTGATGGCTGCATGGGATACAGAGACATGCTCTAGGCATCAGGCATCCTTTGCATCTTGTTCAATTTTTTATGCGACTTCTCAAAAAAGCCAATTCTGGTGCCTTCCTCTGAGGATGCTGCACAAGGAAATGAGCCCTCTCCCAGCTCTCTGCTTGGTGCATGCACTTGTAATATGGTCATGAGGCATATTCTGAATAAGATGAAATAAGCTTATATATCCCATAATTAGGATTTGTAGCAAAATTTTATTGAATAAACCAAGGTATTAGCAGTATATTTAAAATATAGGAGTTGAGACTGATTACAGATAAATTATTGAAATATTTTTAATTTTGCAACTGTTATTTTCAAAAACTGGTCTACATTTAAAATATTTGGTTGTTTTCCTGCATATGTCTATGACAGTGATGTTTTCTGAGGCATCAAGAACTTAAATTAGGAAGAGCAGGAGCCAGGGCTACAAGGGAAAGAGGGTTAAGGGTATAACTCTGATGGAACTAACAATAAGAAGAGAACCCTGAAGGATGTCAGGCTGAAACACACAGGCACATTGGAACTTTTTCTGCCACTGTGTTTCTGTCTTTGCAGTGTAGGTGGAGATCCATGATGTTGGAGATGAGAGGAAGAAGACAGAATGGACGTAGCTGAGAGTCCTTGGCAGAATTACCATTTTCTTTCATTGGTTTGGTCCATTGTTTCCTATGGGAAGTGACCAAAACTGAGAACATTCTCACAAATAAGAGCAGACTGTGTAATTGCTGTGATGACTGTTTGACCAGTGATACGAGACTATAAATTATCAGTAATAATTTGCCCTTTAAAGTAAAAGATGTGAGGTGAGTTAAATAACCTCCTTAGGCAAACATGAAACTCCCACACAATTATCAGTAGAACACAGTTTAAAAAGTAGTTGGACAGGATGTGTAAGGAGTCTTTTTCAAATCTGTCCTCATATTATATACTAAATAAAACCTGAATACTTAAACAGCATCATAGGGAAATACTTACTTTTAAAGTAATATTTCTTTTGTGTGAGTGAAGAGTTTTTAGAGAGAAAAAAATAAGGATGTCTTTCTTACAAAGCATCTCTTTTAGAAGGAAGTCTGCTATATAGATAGGCATTACTACCTAAAAAAAGGTTAAAATTGATTAATTTAGAATTTTCATAAAGCTGAGATTTTTACCAAGTTCTGATAGTTGCTACCTTGCAAACTTATATATTGTACTTAAATTTTTAAGTATACCACACAGTGCTAGCTTATTATACCATACAGTGCTTTTGTTGCCCAGGACAAGTTGGTAAAAAATAGCAGAGATGAACATTGCAAGTAACTTTTGATCCAGTAATTCCCATTTCAAGAATATATCTAAGGAAATAATTAAGTTAGCAAAGATTTCTCCCTGGAGAATCTGTGAAACAAGTAGAGGTTTTTGAATCCAAGCATGTACAGACAGGAAAGGACTATGGACTGGAATTGTGGCGAATACAAAAAATAGGAATGGAGGCATGCATTTAAGACGTTTGGAAAAGGGAGGTAGTAAATGTCCCATGAAATAGCATAAGCTGGAAAGGGGAACAGGAGGTAGGGGCAAGGATAAGGAACATGAGTCACAGGAATAACAGGTTTTTGTGGGCAGGTAATGAGAAGGGAGCTTGTATCCTTATAGTGCAGCTCTGTTTGCATCAGGTGCTCATTCATGAAGGGAAATAGCAGGTATTTGACTCCTTGCCCAGGTAGGTTACTTCTGGGATTTCTAGAATAGAAACAATGGCAATACAGCAGAGTGGTCATCCTGAAAAGCATGTTAGGAGAAAGCACTTAAAACTACTGTATAGAATATTTTAGAAACCATAACTCTGAAATGTATAACTGGGCATGAAAGAGAGTAAGGAAAACTCTCAAAGGACAAAAATGAGGCAGAATCAGCAACTGAATGGTGTTGTGGAGTGCTCTGCCTGGTTTTAGGAATTGTATCTCGACCCCTTGTGGCTCAGGGTGAGGGACGACTTTGGAATGCCAGCCACAGGAGACAAAGCCTGTGTCTAGTAGCAAATGCTGCCTGTTTCCTCACCCTGCCCCCAAAGCTTGGTCAGAATTCAATGATTGGTAAGACCCCTCACAGCGGGGGTGGGGTGGGGGTGGGCAACCTAAGCCAGACTCAATCACTTGGGAGGCCTTCATGGAAGGACTCGGGGTGGGGTGCTGCAACAAAGAGCAATGGACTCTTGCCCCGCCCCCCCAGCTTTGACATAGCCTGAGTCCCCATGTTCTCTGGGAGAAGTACTTCCTGGCTCTAATCCCCTTAAGCCTGAATACTTGTTGGGGAGGGGTGCAGCTCCTTGCCTTGCTAGAGCCTGTAATGGGGAAAAAATCTGGCATCACAAAGACTTCTTGATAAACCTGTGAAGTCTGCTCTGCTAAGAGTTCTTTCATTCATATGTTAAGGGTTCAAGCAGGAAGCCCTAAAACTCTTCCTGACAGACTCTGAAGCCCTCAGATTTCTTTGGCCTGTTATCTACTGTTTGATCCTTGCCACCCTGTATTCCTGTGTATTAGAACCCAATGAAAGGCTATGGAAGAGGGGGCTCTGGGCCTTTTTCTCCTCGGAGAAACTGGCCACTGCTGGCCTTTTTCCCCAGAGAAACTGGCCACCAGCCCATGGCCTTTTCCCTCCGGGAAAATGGCCACTTCTCCTCCCCAAGCAGATCACATCATATCTCGGCTACATTCACTATCATCCGTGGCACATGGGGGGACTCGCACGAAGCCACCCCCACAGAATGGGGAGATCTGAAGCAAGCACTGGCTTAAAGTCACTTTCAGTCCTTAAGGTTCCAAGTTGACATGATGGCAAAGGCCTACGAGACTAGCCTTCCCTTATGCAAGGCTGGGAATTAGAGTACAGGTGCCTCCATGGAACTGGGTCCTCCCTGTAGTAGCATGAGGGATACAGCAATAATAATAATAATTTCTGACTGCCTAGGTGGAACCGTGATTTTTGGAGATCAATGAGCAGTATCTGAGAAAGGTTGAAAAAAGAACTGTCAATCCAAAAGTTTATATACAGAAAAATATGCTTCCAAAATTAAGATGAATTGAACATGTTTTCAGAGAAACACAAGTCAAAAATAAAACAAACGCAAGTAACCAAGACTAAATCTTCATTGCCAACAGGGCTTCATGCAAAAGACACTAAAGGATGTCGTTTTTCCCAGCTAAAGCAATGATTCCTGTTGGTAATGGGTAATAACTATTTTTCTGAGTTTTGAGAATATTTACTTTATCATTGGTTTTCATAAATGTCACTATAATATTGCAGGATCATGGTGTTTTATGTAAATGTGTCCTACTTGCGATTTTTCTGAGATTTCTGTGCTCATGGGAGCATATCCTTCATCACAGTTGGGAAATTCTCAGAAATAATATATTCAATATTAAGTTTTTTCATTTAATTTTTCTTCCTTCTTGACTATATGGTAGAACATATAGCACTTTCAAAGACGTTTTTCTGACTCAACTCTAGTTTTTATGCCTGTATTTGATAATTTTCTCTTAATTTTCATTTGAGTTCACTGGTCCTGCTCTGTGTAGGGAGTAGCCATGTGTTGTATTTGATGTTTTCTTCATGGAAGTCATTATATAATGCCATTTCAGAATGAAGAATTGTTTTCTTGAAGATTGTAATACTTCATTGAAATATTTTATATTTCATTCTTTATAACATTGTTTCCCTTTTTAACATAAATTACGGTTATTTTAAGTCTTTTTAAAAATGGTGTTCTATTTGACTTGTTCTAATTTACCCCTGTTTCTCCCACAGTCAGTCCCCACCCTGTTGTGCATGTCCATGAGTCATTTATACTTTTTCCTTGATCTTCCCCTCCTTCTCTCCTTATTGCCCTCCCACTTACCCTGTGGTCACTGTCAGTCTATTCCTTGTTTCCATGCCTCCTGTTCTATTTGCTTGTTCATTTGTGTTGTTCATTATGTTCCCTTTGGAGCTGAGATCACATGGTATCTGCCTTTCACTGCCTGGCTTAGCATAATACTCTTCAGTTCCACCCATGTTGTCATGAAAGGTAGGAGTTTTTCCTTTCTTTCTGTTTCATAGTATTCCATTGTGTAAAAGATGCACAGTTTTTTAAATTTAATTATTTTTCAAGTACAGTTTTCTGTCTATTACTCCCGTCCCATCCCACCCCCCATGCTTCCCCCTCCCTCACATTTCCACCCTTCTCAGTTGTTGTCCATGTATCCTTTATATAGGTTCCTCTAAATCCCTCCCTTATTTCCCCTGAAATTCCCTCCCCTCTCCCATCTGGTCACTGTCAGCCTGTTCTCTATTTCAGTGTCACAGTTTTTTGATTCACTCATTCACTTATGGGCAGTAAGCTGTTTCCGGCACTTGACTATTGCAAATAACACTGCTATGAACATAGGGGTGCATAAGGTCTTTTGGATTGGTGTTTTATGTCTCTTAGGATATAATCTCAGCAGTGGAATCACTGGGTCAAAAGATCATTCCATTTTTAATATTTTGAAGAAATTCCATACTGTTTTCCACATGAGCTGCACAAGTCTGCATTCCCACCAATAGTGCTGTAGGGTTCCCTTTTTGCCACATCTTCACCAGGGCTTTCTATTTTTTGATTTTTTAATTATGACCATTCTGAATAGTGTTAGGTGGTATCTCCTAGTGGTTATAATTTGCATCTCTCTGCTAGTGATGTTTAATATCCTTTCATATGAGTATAGGCCCTCTGTTTGTTCTCCTTGGAGAAGTGTCTGTTCAGGTCCTTTGCCCATTTTTTAGTAGGATTTTTGCCTTCCCGGTGGTGAGTCCTGTGCATTTTTTATATATATT
Organism: Sturnira hondurensis; assembly: GCF_014824575.4. Taxonomy (NCBI): domain Eukaryota; kingdom Metazoa; phylum Chordata; class Mammalia; order Chiroptera; family Phyllostomidae; genus Sturnira; species Sturnira hondurensis. Next base: position 30,452 of record NW_028077253.1, on the reverse strand, counting down.
TGGAGATCAAACCCTTGTTTCAGGTGTCAGTGACAAATATGTTTCCCCATGTGGTTGGTTTCCTTTTCATTTTGATGATGTTTTCTTTAGCTATGCAGAAGCTTTTTAATTTGATGCAGTCCCATTTGTTTATTCTTTTCTTCATTTCCCTTGGCTAGAAGTATATATCATCAAAAATATTGCTGCATGGATATGTGAAATTTTTCTGCCTTTGCTTTTCTCTAGACTTTAATAATGTTACAGCTTATGTTTTCAGTGTTTGGTCCATTTTGAGTTAATTCTGGTGTATGTTTTATGCTAGTGGTCTAATTTCATTTCTTTTTGCATGAAACATTTTAGTTTTCCCAACACTATTTGTTGAAGAAGGTATTTTCACTCCATTTTATGCTCCTGCACTCTTTGTCAAATATTGTTGAGCAGAGAGGTGTGGGTTTATTTTGGGGCTCTTTCTTCTGTTTTATTGCTTTATGTATCTGTTCTTGCGCCAATGCAAAATTTTTGATTACAGTGGCCTTGTAATATAGTTTGATATGAGGTATTGTGGTCCCTCCTACTTTGTTCCTCTTTCTCAAGATTGCTGAGACTCTTTGGGGTTGTTTTTGGTTCCATATATATTTTTGAAATATTTGTACTAAATCTGTGAAACATGTCATTGGTATGTTAATAGAGATTGCATTGAATCTATGGCCTGCTTTAGGTAGTATGGACATTTAAATGATGTTAATTCTTCCAATCCAGGAACACCATATGTGCTTCCATTTATTTGTTTCTCCCTTAATTTCTTTCTTCAGTGTTGTCTAATATTCTGAGTACAGGTCCTTTACCTCCTTGGTTCAGTTACTCCTATGGTCACATTCTATGTGCCATCCCGAAAATCAAGTCGGCAGAGGGGTGCTGGAAAACTTTCTCCACTTGTTCCTCTCCCCTCGGCGTAGTTGCCCTGTTCTTTGGCTGTGCCATTGTCATATGTGGGGGCCCCAAATCTTGCCATTTTCAAGAGCAAAGGAAGATCCTGTCATTGTTTTATAGCCTTTTCAAGCCCACGCTGAAGCCACTGATCTACAACCTGAGGAACACATAGATCATAGGTTCCCTGCGGAGGTTTCTGGGAAAGAGGAGGCTCCTGAGAGGAATGGTTTGGAGTATTTTGAGTGTGTGAGCTGGGCCTTATCACACTGGGACCTTGACTGCCCTTTTGAATCTTTGAGTGTAACCAACCTGGGACTCTTTGTGTTTGGACTTGTTATAAAATGAGAAAATGATTACTCTTACTGTTTATGCCATTGGTATCGAACCAGAGATAAAATTTGAAACCGAAAATCAACCTAATCCTATTCATGAAAGAGGTGCAAATGTCTTAAAGAAAATATTAGTAGAACAACTCCATAAAATAAAATAATTATACATTTTGAAAATGTTTATTCCCTGAATACTAGAAGTGTTTAATTTTAAAACGCTGAATATAATTTGCGACATTAACAAGTTGAAGATACATATCAGTAGATCTAATAAAGTGTTTGACACAATTTAACATTAATTCATAATGAAATTCTCTACATGCTAGTAATAATAAACAATAAACATTTCTAAAGAGGACCTACAGAAAAAAGAAAAGAAAACCGACCCAGCAAACACAGTACTTAAAAATGAAATTCTAACAGCTTCCCTTATATATAAATAATGAGGTTCAGATGTGCACCTCTGAAACCTTGTTTTCAGGTTTTGACTAGAGATTCTAACTAGATGTATATTTTATACACTGTGATCAAAGGTATTCAAGATTTGGAGAATTTTTATTGGCAAAGAATTATCCATGTGATAGAGATTTACTTGGAAAAGATAAAACCTAGAAAAGAAGAAATTTCTTATGAATTAGATGGAACATACGGAATAATTTCCCTAGCCAAGGGAAATTATTGTGGACTATATCATGGACTAAGATTCCATTTCAGGACAATTAACATGTTTTTTATAATGTGTAAATTATACATTTACTTATTATCAAAGTAGTCCCAGTTACTAGTGAATGTATGAGAACCTATTTACTGCAACAGAATGTGCAGCCAAATGAGTACTAACTCTGTGTCTTACCTGTGTGTCTCACTGAGCATAGAATTAAGGACAGGGTCAGGCGGCTAGCATGTGCTCACTGAATATGTTTGATTCCTGTTCCTCAGAGGCTACGTTTTTGTGATGGGGATGGAGAGAGTACAGACAAGAAACCAAGATATTAGGTGCTGGCAGAGTGAGGTGGAGGAAGGCTGAGATGATCAATAATAGTTTAGTTTTTCTCTTTATAGGATTTTATGTTGAATGTGCATCTTTTTGTTTATCCTGCCCTTTCTCCTGAAGGACATTTTCATGGTAAAGTCTTCTCATAGCCCATCACCTTCAACCTGCTTGGGTGCTTCTTGTCCTGTATGAGGAATTTCTGATTCATGGTTTAGATTTGTCCAGGTGATTTGACAGTTTATTGATAGTAGTTATTTTTTAAAAGGCACCTCATTTCTTGCTGTTTGGAAGGGGTTCATTTTTGTTCCTGAATCTTGCTTCAATGAGGTTAATTTGTTTGTGGGTCTGGTTTTCACTGTCTAGATCCATTTTGGAAATTTTCTCTGAGGACTGCATCTTGTTCTCCAAAGCACCATGGAACGATGCATGAGCCAAAATACATCAATGTTCATTTACTTAAAATTAGAAATTCAACTGCAAAATGAGGAAGGAGGTGTGCTGGTCTTTGCTGTAGAAATATCTACCCTGGAAGATAATATATCACCTAATGGTTGAGCTGTGACCCTGGAGTCAGGGCCAGAGGGGCTAATCAGAGGTCCTTCTGACCAGGGCTCTGGATTACTGGTCACTGGGGCCATCCATCTAGACTGAAGACATCCAGGTGACTAGCATCCATGGGTCAAGTGGTCAGCTTCTCCTGAAATTTTATCTTTTGGGGGCCCCTGTGCTTGGTGCTGGTGTCCTCCATGTGCATCCCCTTTGCCATCCTGAGGACCCAGTCTTGGGAGGGCTGCAGGAAGGCCTTCTCCAGTTGCTCTTCCCATCTGGGCGTGGTTAGGCTCTGTTTTGGCAGTGCCATCATCATGTGCACGGCCCTACAAAATCCCACCATTCCAAGGAGCAGCAGAAGATCCTTTTCCTGGTTATAGCCTTTTCAACCCTGAGGTGAACCCACTGATATTCAGGCTAAGGAACACAGATATGGAGAGTGCGCTTTGGAGAGCACTGTGGGAGGAGAGTCATTTATAATTGCACTGACATCTGAATCCCCACCCTATGTGCTCAGCTACCACCCGAATCCAGAGAAGCTCAGTGCTCCCTTCTGCAGTGGTTCTTCATGATGTGAGATCAGGCCTTCCCTCTTCCTCTGAAGGAAGCTTACCATAGGTTACACTCATTGATATTTTTAGATCAGATATAATTTTTATTGCTCATTGAATTGAATATCTATAATCTTAAAAATTACTTTAGTTTCTATTGTGGGTCCCAAGGGTTGAATAAAGTCATTCTCCATCTGTATGCTAACTGTGTAAGCCCAGTAGCTGCATAAGTCATAGAATTTGGGAAGGAAGAAATGGCTGCAGTAAAAGTAAGTGATCCTGCGAACTCTCAGGGAAGCTTGTCTGTCCTCCTAGAATCATACTTGACACTTAAAGACCATCTCAGGGAGCTCTAGTTGCATGATGTAGAGATTAATACATATGAAAATAATCGACTTCTATTGGGGAGTGAATGAGTGGGTTGAGTGAAGGAACAAAATTATTACAGGGCATATAGGAGAAAGGAGAGAAGGAGAAACTCATAGACCATGTGGCAGCTGTACTCACTGTTTAGAACCTTGGGTACAAACTTCTGAGCCAGTAGATAGGCAAGGGCAGAACTGGGCATTAGGTCTCTGAGAAACAATTTGGGCTGTGTATGGTCCCCAGGAACTTTTGAGTGATAAGCTGTAACTTACATAAATGCGCAGACTGTTTACATGTTCTTCAGTGTCTCTCACCAGCACTTTCACACAGGTTAGTCCAGGTCTGTGTCATTTCCATCATGAGAATGGTTATTCTGACACAGGATATTTTACAAGATGCTGTAAGTGACTAGTAGAGTGTGGGTGGCTCTTCTGCCTTGGTGGCAGATTGACTTTTACTGATTCCTTCTGTTTTCAAGCACAGTGGTTGGGGATGTGTCCCACAGACTTTAGGTGGCCTCGGAGGGTGTTACCACAAAGTGTACCTTCTCATTTGCTTTGAGGTGAGCTTGGCCACTTGCTTCTAGCGTCTTTCTTAATCTCACACCAAAATTGAACAGGAAACTTAATCAGAAGGGTAAGTGTGTGCCCTTCTCTTGGGAGTAATGATTACTCAGTGCAACTATCTTTTTCCCCAATAAAATTATCTTTAATATAAAAGTCATAAACAAATATTTAACAAAATGATAAATTGATCAGTTGTGCAACTTTAACACAATGAGCTATTTATAGTCATTAAAATGATGACTGTAGATTTTACAGATATATAGGAAAGAGTTATTGTAAGATTTAAAGGAAAAATGTGAACCACTAATTGTAAATGTTATGTAATTGCAATTATGGTACACATATATGCAGTAAAGACCAAAACCTATGACATATAGTAGTATAGTGTTGGTTGTACGGTGGTAGGATGATGACTGTTTATAACTTTTAGAAATTGTGCTTTGTGCTGTAGGAAGGTTTTCGGATGTCAGATCACTAAGTCTACACCTGAAATAATCTAACCAGTACAAGCTTCTATACCAACTATACTTAAATTTTCATATACCTGAAAATTTAAAAAATTGAAGTAAATTTAGCTCCTGAAGTTCATAAGAATAAAACAAAAACTCTTCAATTTTATCTCTGCCTTTATTGTAAATACTATAGCATAAAAGATCATTTTGAAAGGCCACCCAACTCTCACTTACCCACTGTGGGCAGCAGAGCTCACTGGATATGAAGATCAGATGGGCTCTAATGAGAGTGTTTGTCCATCCCTCACTCAGTGCTGTGCACTACACATCAATAGCATTCAATACCCAAGATCTCATCCAGCTATCTTAAACAGTCCAGGAAGAATGTCCCATTATCAGTCTGTTTTATGAGTGCATATACCAGAAAGTAGCAAAAGTCCGACTTTTACTGAGTCGCTGTCACTGCCGAGCCCTTCTTCCCTCTGGTCATCCACCATTGGGGAGCAGCACACCTTCTCCTCTGTGTCTGAGCTGTCAGTGTGACATAGACTGGACCTCAGAGGGAAGACCTGTGGCTCACAGCGCTGCCTGTGAGTAGCTAGCACGTTCACTTCAAGGTAAGGATTCAGCAAACGTCTTTGTGCATCACATCTAAACCTCACACTCCTGTTAGTGTTTTTCAAGTAATTCTTGTGTCTGTCCCTTAATGAGCTCTCAGTATGAGTGATGTGGGGATTGTTCTTTATTGATAAACTTGAGACCCCAGTATCTGGTGTCCAGCTTACAACTTTTCTTAACCAAACTGGGATAATTGGACTATTGATTTTTATTTTTGACCCTCACAAAAAGACGCGGTTATTGAATTTTTACAAAGAGTTGAGGGATAGGGGCAGAGAAACATAAATGTGAGAAACATGCATTGGTTGCCTCTTGTATGTGTGCTGACTGGGAACAGATCCTCAAACTAAATACCATGTGACCCTTACCAAATCAAAACCCAGGACCTTTAAGTTTATGATATGATGCTGTAATGTACTGAGCCACACCAGACAGGGCAGATTATTGATTTTAGTGGCTTCCAATTGCTTACGTTGTGTAGGTAGGGATCTCTAAAGCAGACCGGGAACCTGGAACAGGGAAATGGAGCTTGGTCCTTCCTGTCTGCCCGCTGTTCTCATTAGCCTTGCCCAACAGCTCTTGATAGTAGCAGTGAAGTCCCTCTTTCCAGCCTTAGTTACTCAGCTTCTCAGAGTCAGCTTGGTGATTCCCCACTGGGGCCAGAGTGATGCTGGGGTGCCCCTTCTCACAGGGTAAAGTATGAACCTCGACTCCTCTGACCTAGATTCTAATCACGCAGCCTCTGCTCTATGCCCTTAAACCCTAGGGATGACAGCTTCACACACTTCTGCTTGTTCATCCAAGAGCTCTGTGTTTATTCTTGTAGTTCCCCAGTATCCTTGTAACCATTGTGTTGTATGAAAGTCTCTCTCTCTTATGGTACCACACCAGTATGGTATCTGTTCCCTCTTGGGTTCCCATATTTTTCAAGGAGAAAAATTACAGAGGATACATGTTCCAGTCCTGTGTGAGATAAAACTCAACCAAGACTAAAAGATGGGAAAAACCTATGGGCCTCAGCTGCCCTGTGTACCTCCTACTCTATTTGGAATTTAGTAAATGGGGAAATTGAGCTCTTGAGCCATAGTAAATGCAAGGTGTGGTCATTGTAATGTGTGTAGGAGTTCCATAAGTCATTCTACAGCTTCTAAATGGATGAACATGGACCCCACAGTAAGTGAAGGAATCATCAATGCCACCATCTTGCCACAAGTGTCCCTGTGGAGAACACCAGAGAATAGCCCCTGGAGAGCGCCTTTCCTCTGAAAGGGAGCTGATGGCAGTGTCCCTGGCGGGTCTTTATCCCTTCCTACACTGAACACTCAGAAGTATATTGAGAGGTGGTGGAGTGGAGCAGAGAATAAATCATTTCTTCTTGCTCGGGCACCTTTTCTCCTAAGAGATGCTTATGAGATGGCAATTTCAACACTAACTCACAGATACTTTTCTCTGTATTAGTGTATTTCTGCTTAACCCAAGTCACATTCAGCTGGTCTTCTCGTGTGTAGCTGTAAGTCTGAGGTAAGTTTCGTATGTTGTCCAGTCTTTGTTCACTATTCAATTTCAGACAGGCTGTGATGAAAAATCGTAGTGCAGAACAGGATTGTTATTGTCTATCAGTGCCAGGTGCTGCTATTTATAGACTCAGGTAATAGGATCATTTAAGTCACCAGGTCATTTAGAGACACGTAAGTTGATCATTTAGTGTAAAATTTTTTGTTTAAATGATAAGATACATTAGCTGTTTGAGAGAGTTGCTTGAAAGTGTTTCTACTGTCCCATGAAACTCAGTCATGTTCTCATGACATAATAGACCAAATTGACCACAAAAGGAGTTTGTTACTGAAGAGTGTCCTGAAAGTTTCATCTTTGAAAGTGAACTTCCACTTGGTGAGTTATTTGAATATGAGAATTATCATCTTTTGATTTATTTTAACAGACCTGCCACTCCAAGTAGGTTCTGTACACCAGCAGACAGAAGTTGTTTTGTCTGTCCTCAGCCAAGACGTGTGGATGAACATGGAATATATTCAGTAAATGTCTGTGCGTCTTTGTTCTATATTTTAGCTGCTTCAGCAGAGAAGAGGAAGATGAGATAACAGTCACCGGTACTTCTGCTTTAGTTTACTGTGTCCTTCATCATAGGACATTTAGAGATAGCACTGCTGTCTTCATTCACCCCAAATGTGGCAACAAACCTGAAACAAAAATGACTAACACTTTTCTATACATTTGGGACCAATGAATTCTATACGTGGAAGAGACCTGAGCATTTTTCTTGCTCGCCTTCTCCCATAACATGGGAATCCAAATCTCTGAGTTAAAGCACTCACTGACATAAAGCTCGGTCCTACTAAAACAACTAGCTTTCTTCATGAAGCTGATTTCAACTGTTATGGCTTTATTTCTTGGACTATGATAAAATCATGTGCCAGTGTTTGTGCTGTGAATTCTGATTCTTCGTTTGAAACAGAGTGAAACCTTCACACTTTTGCTTCTAACACCTTGCAAATATTAACTCATGAGGAAATTTGAGTGGAAGATTGATACAGGACGGCAATTATGAGTTTCTGCGAGATTCTTATTTTAATGAAATTCAGATGGATGCTGGACTGAAGAAGGATATGGAGTCAGAGAGACAAGGAAACAGAAGCAGTGGTTTAATAGTTGCAAGTCAAACCTCAGAATTCCCATCCTGGGACAAGTCCTTTCCTAAAGATTGATAGACCACAGGGAGTAAAGATTTGTGATGAATAATGTTTTCATGTTAGAGTTAAGCTATAAAATACGTTAAATGTCCTAAGGATATGAGATTATAGTTTGAGCTTTAGCTCTAGTTTTAGATGTTGATCAGTAGTTTTATATCCCAGGCCAAGACCCATCAAGAAATCATTCAACCAGCATTTTACTAGTGAAGTAGAGTAGGAATAACGTAGAAAATAGCAACTAGTCTTCCACATAATAAAGATTCAAGTGCATGTGTGTGAATATATGTATGTATATGTGTGTGTAACTATATACACAACATGTACATTATCCATATACATGCAGGCATAGAATATAAATGTTCATAAAATATTACAAAAGTATTAAGTATTATATTCACATAATATCCACCTATGTGTGCATTATATTAACATGATATATACATATATACACATAAGGATCCAATGCTTGTGTTTGCATATGTGTGTATGTAATTGTACACATAACATATATCTTATGCACACATACAGGCATCGAACATGAATATATATATAGGGGTAAGTGTGTGACAGGTAGTATCTGATCATGAAACAGCATGATGAGAGTAGCACATGTGTGGGTCCAAAAGTAAAAAAAAAGACTAATGTCTGTCCCTAAATCCAGCTAACATTGTGGCAGTCTGCCTGCCATGCTCTCAGCTTAATTCAAGATGATGCTGCCAGTCAAAATTACAAGGCGAACCAGTAGGTCATCTAATGAAGACACAATCAGAAGGATCCTCCTCCCTGATAGGAAGATCTCCTACAGGCCCACAGCCCCCTCCCCACGGTGTCCAATCAGAAGGATCCTCCTCCCTGATAGGAAGATCTCCTACAGGCCCACAGCCCCCTCCCCACGGTGTCCACACATGCACTGTGGGTCAGGACTCCTCCTAGGTAGGCCTCCAAAGCAGTCCTGCTGACTGAGGAAAGTGTCCACTGTTAGGGATGCAGTAGGTGTGTTAATGGGTTAGGAACAGTGGTGGAAGCTTGGAAATAAAGGTAAGATTTACTGAACAGTGTAGCATAACAGTGGTATTTAATTTATCAAGGTGAAAAAAATTTTTTTCTGTGTCATTTGCAGTGCATAGGTAGTACTCACTTAATAACAGACCAATAAGACATAAGTGTCATTGAAGATGTGTTCTGAGGAAATGCACAATGACACACACACATCTCCCATGTTTATCACATCCCTTCAGCACTCAGATGTGGTGAGCTAGTTCCCTTGTCTCTTTCCCAGGAAAATGGGGGGCAACCAGACTTCTGTCACAGAGTTCCTCCTAGTGGGATTCCCACTCAGCCGAAAGATGCAGGTGCTCCTGTTTGGGGTCTTCTCCATGTTCTATGCCTTCACCCTGCTGAGCAATGGGGTCATCCTGGGGCTCATCTCACTTGACTCCCGACTGCACACCCCCATGTACTTCTTCCTCTCCAACCTGGCCACTGTCGACATAGCCTATGCCTGCAACACGGTGCCCCAGATGCTGGTCAACCTCCTGAGCCCAGACAAGCCCATCTCCTTTGGTGGCTGCATGACACAGACCTTTCTTTTCTTGACTTTTGCTCTCACCGAATGTCTTCTCCTGGTGGTGATGTCCTATGACAGGTATGTGGCCATCTGCCTGCCCCTTCGGTATTCTACCATCATGAGCTGGAGAGTCTGTGTCACCCTGGCAGTGACTTCCTGGATTTTAGCAGTCCTCCTGTCCCTAGTACATTTGGTGTTACTCTTACCATTGCCCTTCTGTGGACCTCAGAAAGTAAATCACTTTTTCTGTGAAATTCTAGCCATTCTTAAACTTGCCTGTGCAGACACTCACCTTAACAAGGTTATAGTTTTGGCTGGGGCAGCATTGGTGCTGGTGGGACCACTGTCAGCAATTGTGGTTTCCTACAGTCACATTCTACAGACGGCCCTGAAGATCCAGTCAGCGGAGGGACGCCAAAAAGCTTTCTCCACCTGCTCCTCCCACCTCTGCGTGGTGGGACTCTTTTATGGCACAGCCATTATCATGTATGTTGGGCCCCAACATGGGGACCCCCAGGAGAAGAAGAAATACCTCCTCCTGTTTCACAGCCTATTCAATCCCATGCTGAATCCCCTGATCTACAGTCTCAGGAACAGAGAAGTCAATGCTGCTCTGAGAAGGAGGCTAGAAAAGGAGAGACCTTCATGAGAGCCTCACAGTTAAAAAGTAACTGAGCTTACAGGGACCTGAGAAGTCACCTGATACTCAGAATACATAGAAATGCTCTGGGTCTAGGGCATCCTTTACAGGTTCTTGAACTTCTCCTGTGATTATCTCCTCAGAGAGCCCATTTTGCTGCCTCTCTACAAGGATGCTGCACAAGGAAATGAGTCCTTCCACTTCTCTGCTTGCTGCATGCACTTGTAATATGGTCATGAGGGATATTCTGAATAAGATGAAATTAGTTTATATATTCTGTAATCAGGATTTGTAGACAAAATTTTATTGAATAAACCAAGGTATTGGCAGAATATGTAAAATATAGGAGTTGAGACCAATTACATAGCAATTATTGAAATATTTTCAATTTAGCAACTGTCATCTTCAAAAACTGGTCTACATTGAAAATATTTGGGTGTTTTCCTGCATATGTCTATGACAGTGATGTTTTCTGAGGCATCAAGAACTTAAATTAGGAAGAGTATGAGCCAGGGTTCCAAGGGAAAGAGGATTAAGGGTGTAACTCTGATGGAACTAACAGTAAGAAGAGAACCCTGAAGGATGTCAGGTGAAACACACAGGCACATTGGAACTTTCTGTGCTGCTGTGTTTCTCTGCCTTTGCAGTGTAGGTAGAGATCCGGGATGGTGGAGATGAGGGGAAGAAGACAGAATGCATGTAGCTGAGAGTCCTTGGCAGAATTAACATTTTTTTCTCAATGGTTTGGTCACTTGTCTTCTATGGGAAATGACCAAAACTTAGAACATTCTCGCAAATAAGAGCAGACTGTGTAATTGCTGTGAGGACTGTTTGAGCAGTGATCTGAGAGGTATAAATTATCAGTAATAATTTGCTCTTTAAAGTAAGAGATATGAGATGAGGTAAATAACCACGGTAGTCAAACATGAAACTCCAACACAATTATGAATAGAACACAGTTTAAGAAGTAGCTAAAAAGCATGTATAAAGAGACTATTTCAAAACTGTCCTCAAATTATAAATTAAATTAAACCTGAATACTTAAGCAGCATCATTGGAAAATGTTTACTTTTAAAATAGTGTGTGTGTGTGTGTGTGTGTGTGTGAAGAGTTTTTAAAGAGGAGAAAATATGGATTTCCTTCTTAGAAAGTGTCCATTTTGTAAGTTCTGCTATATAAATAGACATTAGTACCAAAACAGAAAAAGGTTAAAATCAATGATTTTTAACTTAGGTAAAGCTGGAAATTTTACCAAATTCTAGTAGTTCCTAGATGTGCAAACTTATACATTGTACTTAAATTGTTTGCAATTTACATCTATTATGTGTAAGTGAAATTCATTAAGTAAGCTCACAGGTTCGTAGAGAGGAAATACTGTGCACAAAATGTTTAGCAGAATCCACGAATTTTAACAAGAGATCAATAAATTGTAATTATTAACATCATAGCCTAGATCCATTTATCATTTTTAAATATCAAGGAGTATGACTTAAAAATAAGACAATGTAAAATGAAATTTGCTCTTATACAGGAGAATAGTAGGAATATTTCATAGTGTAGCCCTTTTGTGATGCAAAATGCCAAGATTTCAACTAATGTATGAAGTAAATGAGTCATAGAGTCTTTCCTAGCAATCTCTGTTGTCTAAAGAAATAATATTTAAAAGAACATGGATAAGTAAAATTTAGAATTGCAAAAATTTTTATCCATATGTGTCTACACCCAAAATGTGGATTATTTTCTACTTTAGTTTTTGGACTCAATACTGTTCGTGAGATTCATTAGGTTGTTACAGGTAGCTCTATTTCACTAACTTGTTTCCTATCATTACATTCTACAAATCTCTCACGATTTATGGATGATACTTCTGGTGGTACATATCTGGTTGTCTCCAATTCTTTCTGTAACACAGAATTAGTCCATGGATGTTATTATGCACCTGCTTTTGGGACCATATGCAATCATTTGTGTTGAAGATGTACTCAGGAAAATTCTGGGTCATGAATGTCCTGGACTTGGATCTGCTTTGGCTTGAACATCCCATAGGCTGTTGGTATCATGATTATTACCAGTTACCCAGCATTTACACTGTTCCTCACACTGAGCTGGGCATTGGTGAGACAGTGATGAGTACATACAGCTGACCTTGAACAAAGCGGGTTGGAACTGCATGGGTTTACTTTGAATCAGATTTTTTTCAAAAAATACTTTAAATGTATTTTGTCTTCCTCATAATTTTCTTAACATTTGTCCATTGCTTACTTTGTTGTACAAAGTACAGTGTATAGTACATATAAGAAATATGAAAGGGACCCCCAAATCCTCAACATTTATTTATAAAAAATTGTGCCTTTATTCTTATGTTTCTAAATTTTCATCACCTTCAAAGTATTCTCTATTTGATGCAGTACACTTATTGAGACATTTTTTCTCTGCTCAAAATTTGGAACTCATTGATTTTGATTCCTTTTAGTGCTTCTGCCTCTTTGGTTTCATCTCTTTCACAAAGGCAAAACATTTTTCTTTGAGGATTTTTTCATCCAGGGAAGAAATAAAGGCTCACTTGGGGTGAGATTGGGTGAATATGGAGAGTGGGTCAAAACAGCTGAACACTCAGTGGGGTGTGAGCAAGTACACTTGTAAATAACCCCTCGTGCAATGGACAAATGTGTTGAAATAGTCTCCAAAAAAATTTCACAGCAGCCAAACACAGCCTCTTACAACCTTGTCAGCTGGTACCCTAATAGACTTGAGTTCCTAAAACACTCACCTAGTGGGGGAAGCCTGTACTACAATGGGCCCACCCTCCAAAGATAATTTCAGGTTGGAGTGTATGTTTTTATTATCCTTGTGAGTATTATTTGACTATGTTATGGGTGAGTCTTTGAGTCAACATTAGGCTGTTAGTAATTAAGATTTTAGAAAGTCGCATATTTCTGAATGCATGGAGGATCAATTCCCCTAGACCCTGCTTATAGGTGGGTGCTCCTAACCCCTTCATTATTCAGTGGTCATCTGTGTATGAAATTTCTACCTACATATAGGTGGGTTTAGAGTCTAATAAGAGAGATTGGCATTAATCTAATGTATCATATGCATAAATATGTTACCAGATCACAAGTCTATCTTTTTTCTGAATAGTTGAAACAGGAATAAGCAACTTATTTATTCTATATCATGACATTATATTCTTAATTAGCAGCACTGGAGGTTTGGGAGTGAGGAAAAGGAAGCTCTGTATGTGTGTCAGGACTATGTGAATTTGTAGCCATTTCTGTTGAAGTTCTCTCAGTCTTCCTGGCCTGATTTAAAGAGCCTCTATCTCACAGCATGTCATCTGGGTCCATGTGTCAGTTTCTCTGTGGATTGAGTTCCTTGGTGAGGGCAGCTGTGACCTGCTGAGGTCTGGCCTCTCAGGAAGTATCCCAGGACCTGTCTTGTCTCTGACCCTGGAGCACAAGCTGTGGGAAGTGGTCCTCTTGTATATTGAGTCAGTGTCAGTTAGACATCCTTGGTGTGGTGTTCCCACCTTAATTGTGCCTTCTCTGGTGCTGTGAACATCTGGGAAATTTGGCTGGGCCTTTTCTTTTGATATTGGACCTCTTTTGTCCACCTTGATGCTATCAGGCCCAGGCCATTTCCCTGGTATCATGACGGTTCCCTGTGCAAGTGGTCGACCTCCTTCTCTAATATATGGACTCACCACCACCCCTGGGGCTGTGAAGAATCATCTGAATTCCTTCCAGAAACTATGCAGGCAGCAGGGAGCTAGGAGAGTTGTTTTTGGAGTGTCTGTCTAGACAAAGTTCTGCAGCACTTTTCTGTCCAGTCCCCAGGCCCTGATGTTTTATGCACTTGACCTGCATGTTGGTCTCCATCCAGAGGCACTAATGGAAGATGTGGAGAAATACTCATATGCTTTCCAGGTTCATTCTTGTCAGAAATACTTGTATGCTTTTCAGGTTCATTCTTATTAGTAATTAAGGTTTTAGGAACTCACAAACCTATCTCTGTCATTTCAGATCACAGTGAGAAAGCCAGGGTATATGAGCATCTGACCTTTCTTAAGTGTCTTCCTTTTCCCTTACACTTCATTATGACCAGAGAAACAGATTTTTTACCTTTCCATATTGGCAGAGAGTTCCCTTACCTCTCAACCTGGGTTCTCTTAAATAACCATATTAGTCAAACATGAAATGGAACACAATTATTCAATGACAGAACACAGTTTAAAAGGTCGTGGGAAATGATGTATAAAAAGACTTTTTCAAAACTCTCCTCAACTTATATATGAATTTCAACCTCAACACTTAAAATGAGACAAAGGGAAATATTTGGTTTTAAAATAATGTGTGTGTGATTGTTTGTGTTATGTGTGTGTGTGAAATGTTTTTAAACAGGGCAAAATAAAGATTTTTTTCTTACAAAGCTTCCATTTTATAAGGAAGTCTGCTATGTGTATAGGCATTACTCTACTACTGAAAAGAAAACAGAGGTTGAAATCAATGGTTTTGAATTTAGATAAAGCTGGAATTTTTACCCAGTTCTGTTATTACTAGATGTGTAAACTGATGCATTATACTTAAATTCTTTGGAATTTACATTTACTATCTATAAAATAAATTCATTTAAAATGTCTGCCTTAAGGGTTAAGTCTCAGAAAAAAAAGGTCTTGATGCATTCATGAGATATTGTGAATGTAGAGATGTTTCTTTAGACAAATCCTGAATATTGTGACATATATTGGTTTGGACCCCAAAGCTCCATATTAGTTATGCGAAGCAGATATAGAGTGATTAAGGAAGTATGCTGCAAGCTGGTCAGTTTTTTAAATAGAACATAGGTTAGTGTTTAGACATGAAATTGAAATGAATCCATATCAACTTTGTTGATTGATTTCAGCACAATTTACAATAGCCAAGTATTGGAAGCAACCTAAGTGCCCATGTGTAAATGAATGGATCAAAAACTTGTGAAACATTTATGCAATGGAATTCCATTCATCAGAAAGAAAGAAGGGGCTCCTACCCTCTGTGACAGCATGGTGAAATTGGAAAGTGTTATGCTGAGTGAAATAAGCCAAGCGGTGAATGACATATACTGTATGATCTCATTTTTAATTTTAACCTAATCAACAAAATGAACAAGCAAGCAAAATGCAACCAAAGACATTGAAATTTAGAACAGGCTAACGATGACCAGAGGAAAGAGGGGAAGGGATAATGGGAGAAAAGGGTGAAGGCTTTACAGGAACAATGATAAAGGACACAAGGATAATAACATGGGGAGGTAGAAACAAGGGAAGGAGGTGGGGAGGGCTGGGTTGGTGGGAAGCATTCTGGGGGAAAAGGCAGAGACCTATACTTGAACAACAGTAAAAAGTACTTAAAGGAATTCAAGTTCATTTGACAAATCAGTTGCAAAAATAGTTCTCTAATCAGGAGGAGAGGATCACTCAAAGGTATGAGTATGGTGATTTGGGGGCCACAGTATTTGGAGTTATGCAACTTAGGTCATTCACTTATTGATGCACTGTGCATATTGGTCCATGTACATGTGAGTAGGTATGCCTTAAAACCCAGAAGAAGTCAGCGCCAGCCCCAGCAGCAAATCAGCTGTGTAAGACCACTTGGTGATGTATTCACAGTGGTGAACTGGAAGACAGAGCTTTCTGAGAAAGAAGACTGCTAGTCCAGTCCCCTTTCAGTATTCTTTATTAGCACCTAGTCAGTTTCAGACTAGATGTCTCCTCTGAAATAAGTATTTTAACAACCCAGTTTGTTTCCCAAAGTGTCTCAAAAGATTAAAGAAAAAAGACCTAGCATGATCAAAACACAACATTTAAGTGTCTTTGTAAATATTCTCAGACACTTTAATAATAATTCCCCAAATTATCAGGATAAATATAATAGTACATATTAAAATAAAAAGAAGATACAATTGGCTAATAAAATTATGCAGGTTTTTCAGCCCCGGCTGATGTGACTAAATGGATTGAGTGATGGCCTGAGAACCAAAGGGTCACTGGTTCAATTCCCAGTCTGGACACGTGCCTGGGTTTCAGGTTAGGTCCCCAGTAGAAGGCACATGAGAGGGAACCACACACTGATGTTTCTCTCCCTCTCTTTCTCCCTCCCTTCCCCTCTATCTAAAAATAAACACTTAAAATTTAAAGAAAAATAAAATTGCATAGATTTCAGCTGTACAATTCTGTAATACATCGTCTGTGTATTATAATGTAGGTTCACCATGCTGAGTCAAGTCTCCTTCACCATTTATTGGCCCTTTACCCTCTTCTACCTTCCCTTACTCCTCTCTCCCTCTGATGATCACCATACTGTTGTCTGTATCTATGTCTTTGATGTATTTATTTATGTTTGCTTAATCCCTTCAACTTTTTTTACCCAGCCCCCTAACTCCCTCTTCTCTGATACCTGTCCATCTATTCTCTCTCTATGAGTCTTCTTTCTATTTCATGGTAAAGCTTTGAGAAAATAGGTAATACCACACAGTGCTTTTGTTGCCCAGGACAATTTAGTACATAATAGCAGAGAGGAAGATTGCAAGTTATTTGTGATCCAGGAATTTCCATTTAAAGATTTTATCCGAGGAAATAATTATGTGAGAAAAAGAGTCTTCTTTGTAGTGTTATTTTGTAGTAGGTAAATATTGAAACCATCCAAGATTTCCAATAGTAGGAGGCAGGTGAAATACATATTTATAAAGAATGTGCATATTAAAAAATATCTTAAAAGACATGTTTTGTTATGCATTTATTTGCTTGCAAATATTTACAATTCATAGTACATAAAAAAA